>NC_057808.1:361002226-361003067 GCF_018294505.1 Triticum aestivum | reverse complement strand
ATGTACCAAGAATTATTATGGTATCCGGATACTCACGACTTCGCCAGGGGCTTGTCCCTGGGTAACCACTCCTCATCGCTGAAAGTGGCCGTCGTGGAGCAGTCCGGGAGGAGGGACCTTCCCTTCTTGGACCCTTCGCCCCCCTGATGGGGCGGCCTTCCTTTTCTTGTCCCCCTGGCTGGGGGGGGGGGAGAACTTTCCTCTTCTTCCTCCTCGTTTTCGTGGGAGGAGTGCGCCTCGGTGTTTTCGGACGATGAGTCCGATATAACCTTGCGCCGGAGACCCTTCCTGGTCCCCGTGGCCTTCTTCTTGGCCTTCTTCGCCGGCACCTCAAAAGGCGCCGGAACCAGCATCTCCGTTAGGAGAGCATCTGCTGGATCTTCGGGCAGGGGGGCTGGACAATCGATCTGCTCCTCTATCGTGACCCTGTCCTGTTAAATGGCGTGGAGGCTTAGATCCTGCGCATGGTTAAACTGGGGAAAATGAACATCTTATGAGATATAAAAGACTTACCAGATTGGCAGGGCGCTTCGCGTTGAGTCCGCGGTCCTCGGTAAGGGGAGGAGGTACCTCGGCGCCCTTGAACAGCACCTTCCAGACGTCCTTGTGCATCATGTCGAAGAGCTCTCGCAGCGTCTGGTGCTCGGCCGAGTCGAATCCCACAAATTGAATGCCCGTCTTTGACACGGGAGGATCCGGCGGAAGAGCATGACTTGGACCACGTTGACGAGCTTGATTTTCTTGCTCATCATGTTTTGACGCAGGTCTGGAGTCCGGTCAGCTCTACCGAGGAACCCCAGGATAGGCCCTTCTCTTTCCAGGAGGTGAGCCGCATGGGGAT
>NC_057808.1:360966008-361002216 GCF_018294505.1 Triticum aestivum | reverse complement strand
GCCTCGGTGTTTTCGGACGATGAGTCCGATATAACCTTGCGCCGGAGACCCTTCCGGGTCCCCGTGGCCTTCTTCTTGGCCTTCTTCACCGGCACCTCGTAAGGCACCGGAACCAGCATCTCCGTTAGGAGAGCATCTGCTAGATCTTCGGGCAGGGGGGCTGGGCAATCGATCTGCTCCGCTGTCTCTACCTAGTCCTGTTAAATGGCGTGGAGGCTTAGATCCCGCGCATGGTTAAACTGGGGAAAATGAACATCTTATGAGATATAAAAGACTTACCGGATTGGCAGGGCGCTTTGCGCTGAGTCCGCGGTCCTCGGTAAGGGGAGGAGGTACCTCGGCGCCCTTGAACAGCACCTTCCAGACGTCCTTGTGCGTCGTGTCGAAGAGCTCTCGCAGCGTCTGGTGCTCGGCCGGGTCAAACTCCCACAAATTGAATGCCCGTCTTTGACACGGGAGGATTCGACGGAAGAGCATGACTTGGACCACGTTGACGAGCTTAATTTTCTTGCTCATCATGTTTTTGACGCAGGTCTGGAGTCCGGTCAGCTCTACCGAGGAACCCCAGGATAGGCCCTTCTCTTTCTAGGAGGTGAGCCACATGGGGATTCCGGATCGAAATTCAGGGGCCGCCACCCAGTTGGTGTCGCGCGGCTCGGTGATGTAGAACCACCCCGATTACCACCCCTTTATGGTCTCCACGTAGGAGCCTTCGAGCCAGGTGACGTTGGGCATTTTGCCCACCATGGCGCCTCCGCACTCCGCTTGCTGGTCGACCACCACCTTCGGTTTAACATTGAAGGTCTTCAGCCACAGGCCGAAGTGGGGCTTGATGCGGAGGAAGGCCTCACACACGACGATAAACACCGAGATGTTAAGGATGAAATTGGGGGCCAGATCATGAAAGTCCAGCCTGTAGTAAAACATGAGCCCGCGGACAAACGGGTGGAGGGGAAATCCCAGTCCGCGGACGAAGTGGGTAAGAAAAACCACCCTCTCATGGGGTTCTGGAGTAGGGAGAATCTTCCCCGCATCTGGCAGCCGGTGTGCGATATCCACGGCCAGATATCCGGCTCTCTGTAGCTTTGTGATGTCCTCCTCCGTAACGGAGGAGACCATCCACTTGCCTCCCGCTCCAGACATGCTTGGAGTGGTTGGAGGAGAAAATGCGAACTTGGGTGCTGGAGCTCGAGTGCGCAAGAATGGATGAGCAAGGAGGAAGAAGGCGTGGGTGAAAAAGAAGAATCCTTGTCCCTTTATAAAGGCGGAAGAAACTATACGCCTCCCTACTTGCCTAGTAAAACCGCTTATTCCCCAAGCACCGTAATTGATGGCGCGGTTGGGTTACCCACACCTGTATTGATGAGAATCCCGTGATAAGGGGACACGATCTCTGCTTCGACAAGACGTGCCAAGGAAACCTCCTCGCAGTGTGTGCAGTCGCTGGTTGAGAAAAACGGTTCGAATAATGACCGGGTCGTGGTATGATGTCATGCTGCCGAAGTTGTCAGCAGATTAGATTTGTGGAAATATTATTCTCTCTACGATGGTATGTGGAATTTGTTTTGCAGAGCCAGACACTATCCTTGTGTTCAAAATCTTCTACGGAGTATTCGGAGGAGGAACCCGCCTTGCAATGTCGAAGACAGTCTGCGTGCCGGACTCATCGTCATTGAAGCCTGGTTTACGGGCTACTGAGGGAGTCCTGGATTAGGGGGTCCTCGGACAGTCGGACTATATCCTTTAGCCGGACTGTTGGACTATGAAGATACAAGATCGAAGACTTCGTCCCGTGTCTGGATGGGACTCTCCTTGGCGTGGAAGGCAAGCTTGGCAATACGGATATGTAGATCTCCTCCCTTGTAACCGACTCTGTGTAACCCTAGTCCCCTCTGGTGTCTATATAAACCGGAGGGTTTAGTCCGTAGGACGACAACAATCATACCATAGGCTAGCTTCTAGGGTTTAGCCTCTATGATCTCGTGGTAGATCAACTCTTGTATTACTCATATCGTCAAGATCAATCAAGCAGGAAGTAGGGTATTACCTCCATCAAGAGGGCCCGAACCTGGGTAAACATCGTGTCCCCCGCCTCCTGTTACCATCTGCCTTAGACGCACAGTTCGGGACCCCCTATCCGAGATCCGCCGGTTTTGACACCGACACTAGACAAACTTCTTGATTCATATTTTGGACGGTCTCTTACTGCAGTTACAATTCTGCATACTTGTCCTAGTGAGCTCACAAGTAAATGATTGATTCACTACATCTATGCTTGCCTTGTCATATTTGTTGTCAATATTCTTTTAGGGTGGACCACCCTGTTTCTAAATACTGCAACCGTAGACATGAGTGAATAGTATTTCTCTATGTGATCTCTTCCATCATGTGTGGGCAACGAACACTGCATTGTATAGAAAGAAAGTGTCATTTCCAGCTTTTACATAGGCTTTGATCTTCTACAGGGAATACAATCTGCCTACTTGCTTTGTGTCACACTACCAACACTCCACCCTTGAAGCTAAATATTATGCCACTCATAATTCCTTAGTTTATTTGTTCAAATACGAATTTCATATAATTCTAATGTTCCTACTTCAGTTTTGAAATGTGTGTCTGCCTGTTATAGAGACATAAGGGGTTTGTATTTCTGTGTGTGGTCTGGTCAGCACGGTTGGGGGGTGAACTTTGCATATGCAGGGGTTTATAGGGAGACACTCTTCGAGTTGAATTCGCAATGCATTCCATAGATAATCTGACTACTTTTCATGTTTTCATGAATCTCGGATTCTGAACAGCATCATAATGATTATGAGCTTGCGCGCATGAAAAGAATAAAGCAGAACAATGCCATGGCTGTCAAACTTGGCTTTAAGGGACTGAAATCAAGTCTGGATGCAATGCAATGCAAACGCTCTCCACCTACAGATTCATGCTCAGAATATGATCATAACAGTGATTCTGAGCTAGAGGGAGACCTAAGTCAATGTAGCTCCCTAGTGGAGGAGTCAGAGGAAGATGCCCTATCTTATTCACCCATTAAGGTGCTTGCTCTAACTTTCCAAGGTTATATTTGTCGCACATATCTTGCAACTGATGCTTTGCATTGCTTCTACTTTGTTGAACTGCCATTAGCTTAGTTTACACATCGTGTATGTGAATATGGACTGCCTATCCATTTTCAGTACATATTCCATCTGTCATCATACCATATTTATCCATTCAAATGTTGTTCTTGTGTATTAGACATTCAAAAGGAAGAGGGCGATTGCTGATCGTGGAGGAGCGCAAGCAAAGTATTTGGAAAAGGTAGTGGCACCTGATAAATCAAATAGCCCATTAGGTGTAGTTGCAATATCACCTGACCCACAAAACACCCCAACTCTATGACGCAAAACCCCCATTCCAGCAAAGAGTACACCAAATCCAGTTGCCAAATCCCTTTTCGCACCAGAGAGATCCCCAATTGCAGCAAATAGGACCCCTGTTCCATTTCTTCCCAGTTTAGAAGACAAAGCTTATATTGTTGTCAGGAACTTTGTGCGCATATTTCCTTCATGGAAAGATTATACCACAGACACAGAACAATTTCCAGTCTTCCTCCGCAACTTACGCGTAAGTAATGTACTAATGTTATTCATGGTCATTACTGCATATGTTTCTGCTGACAAAAGACACAAGATTTCATTCTTTTAAATAGGCGAGGACCAAACTGGATTGTGAAGACGAGCAAGGGTTGGTTGCGCTTTTCAAGCACTTGTTGATGAAGTATCGTTCCTACCTGAGGCAAGCGCACTTCGATGGCAAGCCTCTAAATGAAATTTCTGTAAAGTCTCCGATGCTACATTTATCCGACGGTGACTGGAATAATCTTGTTACACATTGGTCTCGGCTGCAGCGTAAGGTACTATCTATGATATCACATCACAATTTGAACTACATTTCTTCATTTGCCTTAACGTCTCACTTGTACGAAAACTGTTAGCAGGAGAACATTCATTCTCAAGGGACCACAGAATCTCGCAACTATACTGCACACTGCATTGCTCTTGTGAGTACCTCTTGCCCTGTATGACCATACTTACTTTCATAGCTGTTTGATTATGTAGCATCACTGCACATGTTAGCCTCGTTATCGTCCATTTGGTGGACATTATAAGATCCGTATGGACTCTTAAATAAATTTAGAATCAACCCAATGCTTTTGAAGAGGTTCAGCTCTGTAGTCCTCTTGTAAGGATTGAACGTCGTCTATGACTGTACTTACATTAACAGCTACTCCCTCCGTCCCATAATATAAGAACGTTTTGTACAGTACACCAGTGTTCAAAACACTCTTGTATTATGGGAAGAGGGATTGGTTCATTGTGTAGCATTCTGCATCTTATCTCCCTCGCCCACCATTTACTAAAAAAGATCAGATCTATATTTAATCTTACCAAAAAGTAGAATACACAGACAATGCCAGTGCAGAAGTGTAGCCCATTGCTCTTGTCAGTACATTTTGTCCTGTAATGCTTGTACTTCCAGGGATTGGTAGTTGATTATGTAGCATCAATCTGCATCTTATCTTCATTATCCTCTATCGCTTCCAGTATTATCACATCTATAATTACTCTCTACAAAATGTAGAGTACAGGCAATGCTTATGAAGAAGATTCTGTGCTGAAATTCTTGAGTTATCCTTCCCTTGACATGGAGAATGGCATTATAAAGCCGGTGTTAACTGTTAATATAAGTCAGTCCTTCTAAAGCTTTTATCCTCAACTGCTGTTTAATTTGCTCATACTCCCTATCGTTTACTGCTGTTTAGTTTGCTGTTTCTACCAAAATGCATGTTCGCAAGAACCGTAAATTCTAAGTTTTACTTGTAAAACCAAATTCCTTATACATACCATGCACATTACTCAATACTCCCTATATGTATGCTTGTTTTTGTGGATCTATAATCCAGTGTGTGGTGAAGCAGCCCACGTTTGCACCTTATCATCTCCTGTTTTATCTTACTGATGTGGCTGATGATATGAACAACATGCCATGCACATTAACCAAAATAGATACAATGATTTTCTTTGCCCTTCATCTATGCTTGTTATGTTGACATGGTAATCCAGTAGTGTGGTGAAGCTCCCCACATTATGAACAATGCAAAATTATGCTATTGTTATTTTGAACTTACTCTTTATTTTCTAATTTGAAATTGGATGGAATTGACAGCACAGTTATCATCTTTGTTTATACATGTGCAAAACCTGTCATCTCTCTGCTTTGTTTCAGGGTGATATGCCTGATGGCATGCACAAGTCTGCTGAAGGCTGTGCGACAAACCCAACATATATTGCAGCAAAGAAGGCAAAACAGCTTGAAGATAGTGAGACAACCCCAAAGTCTTGTCTTGATGCAGTGTTCAAGTTACTTGAGACTAGCAGTCAGACAAGCTCACAGAATTCGTTGTCTGGTGCAGTTCGACTTCTTCAGTCCCAAGTTCTAGCATAAAGGCATTCTGCAACTCAACTTCGACTTGAAGTCCTATCTCTAAGAAAGATTGCGGAGAACACCAATGAGAACCTCATCGCTAAACAGCTACACCTGGAAGCTATGACCGACATGCTAGGCCGGTCTCACAGCCTTGCTCAGCAGCTTGCGCAGCAGTTCCCACGCAAGGCTAACCTTTCTTGAACTGTCTTGGAAGTGGTCTCGGTTCAGTATTATTTTGTTACGCTGCAATGGTGCCCAGTTTTTGTAATCTGCTTCTTCGTTGCGCTTTATGATCACTGGTGGCGAACTTCGATGCCCAGTGGATGTAATATACCATAAATCCTTTATTGTATAGTGTAGGTTTATTCTTAGTTACTATGCCGTAATTTCTTTATTGTATAGAGTAGGTTTGTTCTTAATTCCTACTAGTTACTGCCATCATTTGCTATCTGAAAAAAATCAGATGTAGTCGACCGGGCCGAAACATTCGCCAATAACGGGCCTGGTGTTTAGCGGGCCACAATTGGGCCGGCCTGCATCGTTCTTGGGCCCGAATGATTGGGGCCTTCACACTTTGCGCGAGGCCCACAACTTACACCGGCCTATATTTTAGTTGGGCCTTTTGTGGACCCAGCGCTTAGTTTGGCCTAGGTAGCGTTGGGCCATTAACACGCTGAATATTGTACTGGCCTGTTACGGCCCAGATGAAACCATGGGCCTTTAGCAGGCCGAAATGCATATTGGGCCTGAATTTTCACTAGTCGTCGACGGGCCTTCAGCAGGCTGAAATGTAAACCGGGCCTTTTTTGGCCCAGTTATATCACGGGCAGTTACCAGGCCGAAACATATCTCGGGCCTTAGTTGGCCCACTGATATCATGGGCCTTTAAGAGGCCGAAAGCTTAGTACAGACATCAACGGGCCGAATTATGCGACAGGCCTTTAACAGGCCCAAAGTCACGTTGGGCTTAACTGTTGCCACCTTTATCACGGGCTGTTAGTGGGCCCGATGTCCCGTCGGACCATATATGGCCCATGGGCAGCACGGGCCATTCCTAGGCCGAAAGTCACACCGGGCTGAAATGGGCCCATGTCTACATCAGGCCTCTAACAGGCCGAAAGTCACTAGGCTGTAATTGGGCCCAAATATTCGGCGAACAATTAACGGGCCAGATCTGGCTTCGGGCCATAAATGGGCCCAAATATTCGGTGAGCAATTAACGGGCCAGATCTGGCTTCGGGCCGTAAATGGGCCTTTATTAAGCAGGTCGTTATTGGGCTGGCCCACTAGTACCTGAGTAAGTACTACGGGCCTTTGACTGGGCCGGCCTTTTTAACCTATATGGGCCTCTGTTGGGCCGTGCCACGTGTCGACGTATCATAGGCGCTTTGGGTCCAATGAGTGGATGACATCTGTCCCAACGGTGAGCCGACACGTGTTTCCTCCAGCCAATGATGATTTTACACGTGGAAAATCCCCATTGGTCGGGGCTGTTAACGGGTTATCGGATCCAAAACCGGACCCGATAGCTTAACGGCGTTCCGTTATGGTGGATGCCACGTGTCGGTCACCCTTGACGAAAGCACTTCTGTGACGCGCGATTTATCGTCATGGAAGTGGATACTTTCGTGATGATAATTTTGGTAATGTCATGGAACACTTCTACGACAGCACATGTATGACTATCTTGATTCTGTCATAAATTTGTCATGGATGTACATGCATGACAAAAAACGCGACCTACTGTGACAAACACGTATCATCACGGAAGTGTCTTTTTTTTAGTGATATAATGCTATAAGTTCGGGGTGCCGAACTATACTATAAAAGTGTTTGGACTTTTTATTGCCGTAGTGTTGGGTGTAATGAAGCCCCTGGCATAGTAATACGTACCATGGTGTACGTGTGCAATGAGTAATTAATACCGAGGTGAGGAAACGGGAAAATGAAATAATAAGCTGACGCTACCGTGTATTCACCATTGTGATGTAACTAGTACGTCGAGGCGTACTTTGTACAAGTAATGCGATAAGCGAGTAAGGCTATTTGACATGCCGCAACCAAGGGCGAGCTACGTGCGGGTATGAAAAGCAAGTATGGCAATCGTTTAGTAGAGACCACCTGGGGATTCCCTTGTAAGCCAGAGCTCCTTGCCTCCTTGGTGTGTTCTGCAAGTGGGTTGTCCGTATAGACCTCGAAAAGAGAAGAAAATCCGTAAAAAAGAAAAAAAAAGTAAAAGCGTGCGAATCCCAGGGTCGATCAAGCCGTACTGTGGATCGCAAACGAGTTATGCCTCCGTCAATACCCACGGGGTTTTGAGTGCGTAGTTTATGTACGTGCGGTATTAATGCAATTGCCTCATCAGGGCTGGGACGGAGGCCAAATTGCTAATTCAGCTCGTGACGAGCCGAGCTGTCCTGTTGCAGTGTGGTCTGGACCCTCTTAATGATGTCCAGGGGCTTGGCAGCCGGATTATAATGCTGCTTGAGAAGGCCGCTCTGTACTTCTGCTGCTAGAGCGGCGGTGTGTTCCTCTGTACGGAGGGAGCGTTCCGTGTTTCCATTTTTTGTAATGACGCCACGTGGACCGGGCATCTTGAGCTTGAGATAAGCGTAATGTGGCACCGCGTTGAATCTAGCGAATGCGGTTCGTCCGAGCAGGGCATGATAGCCGCTGCGAAATGGGACGATATCGAAGATTAGTTCTTCGCTTCGGAAGTTATCCGGGGAACCGAATACTACCTCCAGCGTTATTGAGCCCGTACAACGGGCCTCTACGCCTGGTATGAGTCCTTTAAAGGTAGTCTTCGTGGGCTTGACTCGTGAGGGGTCGATGCTCATTTTACGTACTGTATCCTGATAGAGCAAGTTGAGGCTTCTACCACCGTCCATTAGGACTCGTGTCAGGTGAAATCCGTCAATGATTGGGTCGAGGACCAGTGCGGCTGAACTGCCATGGCGGATGCTGGTTGGATGATCTCGGTGGTCAAAGGTGATCGGGAATGACAACCACGGATTGACTTTCGGGGCGACTGGCTCTAACACATAGACGTCCCTAAGTGCGCGCTTGTGCTCCCTTTTGGGGATGTGTGTAGCGTATATCATGTTCATCGTTTTGACTTGAGGGGGAAATTTCTTTTGTCCCCCAGTGTTCGGCTGCCGGGGCTCCTCGTCGTCGTCCTCGCTCTGTGATTCCCCTTCCTTGTTTCTGTTGTTTACCTTGCTGGCTTGTTTAAAGACCCGGCAATCTCTATTAGTATGGTTGGTCGGTTTGTCTGGGGTGCCATGTATCTGGCAAGGACGATCGAGTATGCGGTCCAAGCTGGATGGTCCTCCGCTGCTCCTTTTATAGGGCTTCTTTCGCTGGCCGGACTTAGAGCCATTGAATCCGGCGTGAACTGTAGTGTAATCGGTGTTGTCGCCATTGCTTCGGCGTTTGTGTCTATTGCGCCGGAGCTTGCCGATGCTGTTCTTGGCTTCAGTGGGGCCTGCCTTGCTGGCTGTGTTTTTGCTACGAGCCAGCCAGCTGTCCTCACCCGCAAAAAAGTGGGTCATGAGTGCCGTAAGGGCTGCCATAGACTTCGGCTTTTCTTGGCCGAGGTGGTGTGCTAGCCATTCTCCACGGATGCTGTGTTTGAAGGCTGCTAGGGCCTCGGCATCCGGACAGTCGACGATCTGGTTCTTTTTGGTTAGGAACCTAGTCCAGAATTTTCTGGCTGATTCTCCAGGTTGTTGAACTATGTGGCTTAAGTCATCGGCGTCTGGTGGCCAGACATAAGTTCCTTGGAAGTTGTCCAGGAAGGCTTCTTCCAAGTCCTCCCAGCTGACGATAGAATTTTCAGGCAGGCTGTTAAGCCAGTGCCGAGCTGACCCTTTAAGTTTTAGTGGGAGGTATTTAATGGCGTGGAGGTCATCTCCTCGAGCCATATGGATATGGAGAATAAAATCCTCGATCCATACTGCGGGATCGGTTGTGCCGTCGTATGTTTCGATATTGACGGGCTTGAACCCCTCGGGGAATTCGTGATCCAGTACTTCATTTGTGAAGCAGAGAGGGTGTGCGGCACCTTTGTATCGGGCCGCATCGCGGCGTAGCTCTGATGGAGTCCGTCTGCGGCATTCGGCCCGGGCGTGGTTAAGTTTGTCACGTCCGAATAGGTAGCCGTCGTCGTGCCTCGAGGCACGTCCACGCGATCCGTAGATCGATCTTGTATGTCCTGCTCTACTGTCCAGGGTCTGCCGGAGGTCGTACGTGTGACCCTGAACTCTTCCGTCTCGATTTTTATGGGGCGGTGGGGCAGGCTGCTGTTCGGCCTGAGTTGCCGCTTTATCCCGACCGCGGGGTGGCCAGTCGGCCGCCCTGTCTCGACCACGTGGTGGTCGTTTCGCATTACGCGAGGGAGATATGTGCTCCGATGCCTCCTCATCGAATTGATGTAGCAGTCTGCGTTTCGGGTAGCTCTTGGCTGGGCGCTTGAGGCCGTATTCTTGGCTGTCAGGACATCAATCCATCTGTCGACGAGCAGATCTTGTTCAGCTTGAAGCTGCTGCTGTTTCTTTTTCAGGCTCCTTGCAGTGGCTATGAGCTGAAGCTTAAAACGCTCCTGCTCTAGAGGATCGTCAGGCACGATAAAGTCTTCGTTGCCGAGGCTTGTCTCCTCCTCTGAGGGTGGACGGTAACTATCGTCCTTCGAGTCATCTTCTATGGCCTGTTCATCAGGGTTGTCTTGCCTGTTGTCATGTTCCTCCTGTTCGGATGCAGCTCCGACGGGGTCTTCATTGTTTTCGGCGTCGCCCGGAGTACTATTTTCTCCGGTGCCAGTGTTGCCATCTTTTGAGCGATGAGGCTTAGAACGGCGTTTGGGGCGCCGGCGCTTGGACTGCGTCTCAGAGGGTTTATTCGCGTCTGGCTCTTCTTTGTCATCGCCAGATCCTTTAGGTGTATCAACCATGTACACGTCATTCGAAGAGGTGGTCGTCCAACGTCCAGTGAATGGCGGGTCTTGGCCTTGCTCCTTGTCGGCATCGTCGTCCATACCGTCGATGTCTTCGGAGCCATAGTCAAGCACGTCGGTTAAGTCATCGATAGTGGCTATGAAGTGGGTGGCGGGTGGGAAGCAAAATTCCTTGTCATCCGCCTCTAGCTCGAACCGAACATAGTTTGGCTGTGAGTCCTCCTCCAAGGACAAGTTCTTTAAAGAGTTTAGCATGTCACCCAAAGGTGAATGCTAGAAGACGTCTGCGGCGCTAAATTCGAAAATCGATAACCGATCTAGCTCGGTGTCCGCAGGCGTACCTGGTCCGGAACGTATAGCCGGAGACGAGTCCGGAGTTCCATTGGCGCAAATATTGCAGGATGTCGAGTCCGTGTGTGGCTCCAACGCCGCGGACTTTATGGCCTCGGAGGGCACGATCTGCTTCGGTTCTGAGGCCGTTGCGGCAACAGGATCCATCTCCTGGATGTAATCCGATAACAGACATAAGTCATGTTCATCGGGACGAGGGGGAGCGATCGCTGCTGTTTCCAACCTGTTGAAGATCCAGTCTCCACGGGTATCCGCAACGTAGTTCAAGCTTCCAAATCTGACCTGGTGGCCAGGGGCGTAGCTATCGATCTGCTCCAGACGGCCAAGCGAGTTGGCCCACAGTACGAAGCCGCCGAACACAAAAATCTGACCGGGGAGGAAGGTTCTTTCTTGGACAGCGTCATCATCGACGATTGAAGGGGCCATCAAACCTGTTGTCGGCGGCAAAGTGGAACTCTCAATGAAAGTACCAATGTCGGTGTAAAAACCGGCGGATCTCAGGTAGGGGGTCCCGAACTGTGCGTCTAGGATCGATGGTAACAGGAGACGGGGGACACGATGTTTACCCAGGTTCGGGCCCTCTCTATGGAGGTAATACCCTACTTCCTGCTTGATCGATCTTGATGAATATGAGTATTACAAGAGTTGATCTACCACGAGATCGTAATGGCTAAACCCTAGAAGTCTAGCCTATGTGAATATGGTAATGAGTATCCGCCTATCCGGACTACGCTCTCCGGTTTATATAGACACCGGAGAGATCTAGGGTTACATGGGGTCGGTTACATAAGAAGGAATCTTCATAGTTGGTCGCCTAGCTTGCCTTCCACGCCAAGGAGAGTCCAATCCGGACACGGGTATAGTCTTCGGCCTTCATATCTTCACAGCCCATCAGTCCGGCCCAATGAATAATGGGCCGGACGCCCGAGGACCCCTTAGTCCAGGACTCCCTCACCCGCTCTGGAGGGTCATGTACCAAAGAGGAAATCGGCCTCATCATACCCGAAGTAACAATGCAAAAGGAGTGGTTATTCTTCATGTTTGATTCGTTGCCCAGCGACGAGCTTGTAACCATGATCGTCACCCTTTGGGCGATCTGGTCTGCACGGAGGAAGGTAATACATGAGGGAATTTTCCAGACACCTTTGGCAACCCATTGCTTCATATCGAATTACCTGTCAGAGCTTCAGTTTTTGGAGAAGCCAGAGAAGGAGAAGAAGGCACCGGCTCCTAGATCGGCAAAGTGGATCCCTCCTCCAGAAAATCACTTGAAAATCAATGTCGATGCGGCGGTTGCGAGACATGGTGGTTTTGGGACAGTAGCGGCCATTTGTAGAGATGGCAGCGGGGAGTACCAAGGAGCGTCAGTGATCCGGTTCAACAACATTGATGATCCGGAGACGTTGGAGACCTTGGCAATTCGTGAAGCTTTGGCCCTCGCGGATGACCTGCTCTTCCACAGTATTTCAGTGGCGTCGGATTGTAAGGTGGTCGTCGAAGCGATCAAGAAAGGTACATGTGCACAATATGGGGCCGTGATACATGAAATCATGGACCGCTCTAGAGTTTTTTCTTCTTGTTTGATTAATCATGAATTTAGGACCTCGAATGTTGAGGCTCACAAACTTGCAAAGGATGTGTTATCCCTGGGTTTTGGCCGCCATGTCTGGTAAGGTCACCCAGGAAATTTGGATTTCGTCCCTGTAAACATTGTGACGGGTGAATGAAAACTTTGCGAGTTTGTCTCAAAAAAAAATTATAGCCATCAACTGGTGCAAGAGCAATATATTGCATGTTTCTAAAAGAAAGCAATATATTGCCCGTTGCCAGGGAGTTCCGTCTCGCCTTCGGTCGGCGCTCTGCTGTGCTGGCCATTTATTGTAGCATAGTTTTTTCAGTTTCCACGATCTTGCATGGTCTTCTTGCGGCTTTTCTATTTTCTTTTTTCCTTTGTTTTGGTCTGTTTCCTTTGGTTGTTCGTCCTTTTTCCATTTTTTTCGTTTCCTTTTTTGGTTTCCTTTGTTCTTTGAATTTTATTTCCTTTTTCATTGTGTAAACACATGTTACATTTTTTGTATGAATTGTATATTATTTGTTTAAATCTGAAAAAAAACACATGTTTACATTTTTCAAATACATGATTTTTAAATATATGTTATAATCTTTACTTTTTCACAAACATTGTATATTTTTCTTACACATATACAAAAAATTATATATGTTTGTCATTTCTTAAACACGTTTTTTTTCAAAAAACTTGTTATGAACATTTTTCAAAATATTGCTAAATATCTTCAAATACAAGTTAAAATATTATTTGTATGATGCTCAAAAAGTTTTTAAACTATCCAAATATATTGTTTGAATCACGCGAACATTTTTCTAAACATAACATACATTTTTAGTGGTACTTTTTTTTTAATTACACAAACATTTATTTTGCGTTGTATAACATTTAGTCACATAAACTTGTTTGAAATTGCATGAACATTTTTTGAATGTCAGATACTCGAATGGTACAAACAGTTTTAACACTGCACTTACACTTTTTTGAAATGTGCAATGAATACTTTTAAAACATAATAAAATATATTTTCATAATATTTGTATTTAACATTTAAAAAACATAAGCAAATGGAATAAAGGAAAAAAGCACGCATACGACATCAATGTGACGGGCCATGTGGTTTCGTTGCCTGGCCCACTATCGGTTCTTTACAGGGACTACAATTCACTGTCTCACACGATATAAGACATAGGCGCACCCATAAACGGGAGATACCTGATAATTCTACACATTACTCTATCCAACATTCCATGCTTCAATCACTAAGCCCCCAGTGTGCGCGAGAGCTATCTCTCACTTATAGCGAGACGATAGTTGTTCTCGCATGAAGTGATTTCGCTCTTGCGTACAAATCGGGTCGGCCCATTTTCCTCCCCTGTTTAGCTCGCTCGGATCGATCGACGTACCGCTACTCGCTCCCTCTTGCACTGGTTTGGTCCGGTTTTAATTCTTTTTTGTCTTTTCTTTTTTCCCTATGGTTTTATTTCTTTGCCTTTGTTTTTTTTCAGTTATTACACAATTCTTACCGGTTCTCTTTGCTTCTTCATCGTTTTCTTTGGTTTTTTGTTTTCTCTGTTCGTCATCGGTTATTTATTTGTTTATTAGTTTTCACTGTTTTTTCTTTTCTTTCTCTCGTTCTTCAGTTTTTTTGTTTCTTTAATTAATGTCTGTCTTGTTTCTGGTTTTCTTGTTTTCTTGGTTTGTCTTTGAATCCTCATGGATTTTTCACGGTTATCTTCAGGTTTTTTTTTGCTGCGTTTCTGAGGTGTTTCTTTCTTTTCTTTGGTTTTCACCGCCTTTTTGGTTTTGTTTGTTTCTTTTTTGTTTTTCTGTGACACCCCAAAAATTTTGACCTTGTTTTATAAATTAAAATTTTGCCAGAAAATTAAACTTTTCCATTTGTCTAGATTTACTCTTTTGATATTGTGGATTTTTACCTTCAGTGAAAACTTTCCAAAAGTATTATTGAACTTGTATGCTCTCTCTATGAAACAATTTTTTATCGGTGGATTTAATTGCAAGGTTTGCTTTTTCTTGAGCTTTACTCTTTTAAAATGATTTTTCATAAATTTGGAGCCTGTTTTGCACTGCAACCATTTGACAAATGCATTTAATATTTCCACCAAAATTTGGGGATGTCATGTGATGTTTCCACATCACTTTTATGCAAAAATATCTTTTGGTTATTGGAGATTTTGAGCTCTACATCAACTTTTCAAATCTGGTCCAGTAGGCATTTTTGCACTGCAACCTATTTAAATATTCCTTTAAAAATTCTTCCAAGTGTTTGGAGATGTCAGTAGATGCATATAGTTCAACTTTATACCAAAACCCAGTGATGTTCTTTGAAACTTTTGAGTGAATCAACCTCTTTTTCATTCTGGTCCAGTTTGGTGATTTGTACTGCAACTCTATTTTATTTTGCTCTAGTGCCCATGAGCTTTTTCCTGCTTGTAGCCCTCCCTACAAAACCTTTAAGTCCAGGAGAGTGGACCCATTGGAGGATTTAAAGTGCATGCAATGAGACCTTTTTCTTTCTGTCCAAAACTGTAGTTTTGCAAAACTTGCACTAGCAAGTTTCTGGTTTTGCCCAAGTGATCTTGCCATCATCACCTACATCTAGAGAGACCCTGATCTGGAGATTTTGGCCACTCCAAGAGTTGCCTAAATGCACTTGGCATTCTGTCGAACACTTGGTGTGCACAGTCAGTTTTGGCATGTTTTCTAGTTTGCATTATGGATTTGATCCACTGACCCAGCAACCTTGTCCACTAAGCTCCTGGCTATCCATAACCCTGCCCTGTTAGTTTCCAGCCTTCCTCTCGCACTCGAGGCTGCCCTGGCATTTCGTCGAGCACGTCCCGTGCGTGCTCTGGGCGCGCCCAGAGCGCACTTTTTGCACGCGCGCGCACCGAGCCGCCGCGTCGCACTGCCGCCCTCGCCGCGTCCCGCCCCTGGCCCTTGATCGCCTGCAGAGCCACGCCCTGCACTCGCCCACTCGCCAGTACCCTCCAAGCCAGCCCTGGCGCCCTACAGCGCCGCCGTCAGAGCCTTTGGCGGCACGCCGGCGTCGGCAGTGAGCTCCTGCCATGGTCGGCGCCGCCCAAGCCACCCGCGCACGCCAGCTGCCCCTGTGAACAGCTCGAGCTTATCCTGGAGCCCGTCGGCACGCGCTCGTCGCCGCCACGTCGCCCTGCGGCTACAGAGCGACGGTCGCCGGCGCTCTTATCCACGGCCGCCACGGGACCAGCCTCGAACGCCTATAAAAGGAGGCCCCGAGCCCCTCCGAGCGCTCAGCCGACCTCAGACCTCCCCCCTAGTGCTCCCCTAGCCGTGGATTGACCGGAAGAGGCCATCTCCCCCACCTCCGGCCGGTTCGGCCGCCGCTGCCTTCCGGTGCCATTCGTCGCAACCAGACACTCCCCCGCCCATCCAACGCCACCACTCGCTTCCCCTTGTTCTTGCGGAGCTGCCCAGCGCCTCAGCCTCGATCGGAAACCACCGGAGCCCAAAACCCCCTTCGCTCCCGTAGCCCCCTCCGCCGCGGAGCTCACCGCCGGCGACTCCTCCCACCACCGTCGACCCAACGACCACCGAGAGGACCGCCCCGGTCTGGCAAGTCCATCCCCGCCCTCGGATACCCGTGGGGAGCTGCCGTTCGTCGACGGCGATCGCCGGAGTCCCGCCCCGTTCGGGCAGAGGAAGAGGAGGGAGAGGGGGGAATAGTCAAACCTGACCAGTGGGCCCCCCCTAGACCCACTGTCGGCGACCCAGCCCCGCCGACGCGTGTTTTAAGTGGAGACGTGTTTCGCAAAATACGTTTTCGCTCAACAGAAAGCGTAAGCCCCTCCGAAACGTTTTCTTTTTCTGTTTTATTTTTAAAACAGAACTTTGACTGGCTATCTCTTTTAAAATAAAACTCCAAATGAATTGATTCCTTTTCCTACCTCTCTCAAATTTCATCTAGTTTATTTTAAGATTTATTTCAAAAATATTTGAGACAACTTTTTGTACTGTTTTTGAAATATTTGTTATTTGAATATTTTTCAAAATAGGAAATGGAGAGGGAAGAAAACTTTCAAAGAGTGCATCCCCCTTGCATACTCTTGAAGGCAAGCATTCTGAACTCTGGCATAATATTTTCGTGAGGTGTTTTAATACGGTTACAACACCACTTTGACTTGGAGCATACGTTATTTTTATGTAACGGTAAAGTCACACGCATGAGTGCATATTGGAGATGCTTTACTGTTAGAATGGTTATGCTGGTGATAGTGATCATTCTCGCGAGCTTTTCATGCATACCGGCAGGAAGCCGGGAAAGTCGTGGTCTTGGGTAGACACGGGCTTGTCCCTAGTTCCTCGTCGGGACGAGTGTGTCCGGTATGGCATGATGAGGTTTGATGAGCGGTGATTCTGTCTGTCATGGGAATATATTGGTTATGCTAATCATTCGGAGAATACTTGGACCTCCTGAGTCGGCCGTAGGTCGAGTCTTGATTAGTAACTTCCCCTACTTGTTTTGTACTACCACTTGTCCCTGCCGCAGATAGGGTACGGTTCAGTAAGTTGTCAACCCCTTACCAAGGCACACACCGTACAGAGAGGCCATGGTGGAAGATACCGGATGCATCCGGTAGGCATGCCACCTGGTCCGGGGGCATGGGTGTTTCCGGTTGGGACCGAGAGGGGGGCACCCCTTAGAGCGCGCGATATAAATTTGATCCCATGCTACGTCGAGGTTGTAGCCTCCCCACTTAGAGTTTTGCTTGGCAGGTGTCGTGGGTGATTCCAGACACCGGTAAGTTAAGCTGGTGTGTGCAGGTCAGGCGTGTTTTCAATTAAAAGGCCGTAGGCGGAATTAGTCCCGATGGACTAAATAAATCCGTTACTCGTGGGTAAAGAGTACACCCTCTGCAGAGGTCATATCTATTTGGATAGCCATGTTCATGGGTAAGGACTTCAGTCTGAGATGGGTCTAGTGACGGTTTTCGGATGGAGAAACGGCTAAACTAGAATCTAGTGACGGTTTTCGGATGGAGAAATGGCTAAACTAGATTTTGTTTATGACCTGTGACATCTGAGGATTATGTTTATTATTATTATGGACTAACCACTTACCTTATTTGAATTATTGAGTATCCCTGGGACGGTTCTACCTCCTGGATATTCACTATGATTATTCTTATATAAGCCCTTTATGTGGTGTCGCTCAGACGCCCGACTGCGGCATGTTTGTCATTTAATTATTCTTTATAAGCCCTTTATGTGGTGTCGCTCAGACGCCCGACTGCGGCATGCTTGTTATTTAATTTTCCTTTATAAGCCCTTTATGTGGTGTCGCTCAAACGCCCGACTGCGGCATTATTAATTTATTTGCACCCTTTCGAGGAGTCATTTCAGATACTCGATCAGTGCATTCTATTACTACCCCCGTATTGCATGTTCATATTTTTCCCGCATGCGTGCATCACAGATTTCGCTTATTTCGTGATAGATGTTATGATCATAAATATTTCGGAGCATGATTATCCCTTGTTATATTATACCCGTGTTCTCAATGTTTGCGAGTACATTCAAACGTACTCACTGGCTTGTCCCTGGCTATTGTCTTGGCCAGATTCCTTGCTTGGAGATAAGCATTGCGATGACAGCCCCGGAACCTACGCAATGACGATAGCAGCCTCGCGAAGATAAGAGTTATCCTGGTCAGCTGTTCTTGTGGGAAATGGAGTCCCATAGACGCAGATGTACCACAAACCGCTTCCGCCATCAACCACCAGAAACCAAGTGTTGTACTCCTAGGCCACAATGGTCTTGTACTACATATTTTGTACTTTGCTTGGAATTCTTGTATCAAGTTGGTGCCTCATCAGCTAACAGTAATCCTGGGGCTGGTGAGCACAAATGCCGTTTTCTGGGAAATTAATATCCCGAAAACCCGGTCCTGACATTTCCAGCTGCTTTTTTTGTTTTCTCTCGGTTTTAACTATTTTTGTGTACACATTTTACTATATATCTAATACATTTTTTGAATACATGATGAATATTTTTTATATACACATTTAACAATTTTCAAATGCTTGATTATTTTAAATAGAAGTTTAAATATTTTTATTACATGGGCAACATTTTTTTATACACATTTTAACATTTTCAAATACAGGATTAACATTTTTCGAATACATGGTCACCATTTTTCCATAGATATTTTAAATTCTCAAATGCCTGATTAACATTTTTGAAATACAATATTAGTATATGGTCAACTTTTTCTATACTCATTTAACATTTTTCAAATGCTAGATTAACATTTTTCAAATACAATCTTGATATTTTTTTAATACAGGATCAACATTTTCTCTATCCACATTTACATTTTTAAAAATGCTTGATTAACATTTTTCAAATACTTTTTAACATTTTTTAAATGCTTGATTAACATTGTTTTAATACATGATGAACTTTTGCCCACACATATTGTATACTTTTTTTATACATTTTTCGCATACATGAGAATCATTTTATTTATACACATTTAACTTTTGTCAAACACTTGGTTAACATGTTTTGAAAATATTCTTTGTAAAGTGTTTTTTGTAGTATATTTATTTAACATACTTGGGAGTAGAAACGAAAGTAAAAAAATTAAAACAAAAAACGTGAAAATAAAGAGGCTGTGGCCTCCCTCACGCCTTGGCCGGCTCATTTAAGGAGGTGCTAGACGGGAGAGCATGTTAGCTCTCGCTATAAGCAAGACATAGCGTTGGCACCCATTGTGGCCGACTAAATAGGGTTAATGAGTCATTTACATGGCCGATTCTTTGTGATGGCCATTAATAGGCACAATATGTTTTCTATATTTATAAAAATACACAATATTTTTCACTGAACTTATCTTTTTAATAAGTTTAGTTATAGGAAGAAATTATGTGTTGAAATAAAAAATGTTCACACGTAACAAAATAAAGTTAGTGCATTACAAATAAAATGTGTGCATGTTTAAAAAATGTGTGACAATTTATGAATGTGTCGCAAAATAATACTATGTAATAAATGTTCATGAGTTTCAAAAAACAAGTCTGCTTATTTTTAAAGATCTTCTTATATGTGAAACAGTGTGCTTATATTTTAAAAATAATTCATCATTTAGAAATATATGACACAAAAAACAATTCATGTACATAGTAATACCCATGAACTTATACAATTTAAAAATGTATAATATATTAGAACCAATTGTATTTTACAGTAGTATACTCCCTCCATTCTAGAGTATAAGGTGTGTCGATTTTCATGCAAGTCAAAATTGTGTATCTTGACCAAAATTAGAATAAAATATCGACATCTACAATACAAAAATATAAAAATACTTTTCGTGATGGATCTAACGATATAAATTTGGTATTTTATATATTTTTCCCTGAAAACTTGGTCAAAGATGCACATGTTTGACTTTGGGAGCATGACGGGAACCACTAGTAGGGAAGTTTATCATCCAATCGTATGCAACAAATAAGCATCAAATCCGGACAACAACGTGGGCTAGGTGAACCTAAAAGAAAAATTACATCACATGGGTTGGGAGAACATCTAGTTTTTTTTTTTGAGGGGTGGGAGAACATCTAGTCAAACTTATAATTGGTCACGCGGACTATCCGGACTCCACCAGGTTTGGTTCAGGTTTATAGGAATTTCGACGTTTGAGCTGGCCCGCAAACGTTTTAGAGACGATTTGATGCACGCCATTGGAGTTTCCCTAGTAATAGCAGCCATGCTTATCTAGGGCACTAAACTATTCAAAAGAAGAAGAAAAACTAGTCACCCGCAAAAAAAAAAAATTAGGGCACCAAACAAGTTGTGCCACTTGTATGTGGAACCGACGATGACTCCAGATCGTACTTCAGTCGACAGCATTCTTGTATACTTGTTCCGCCTGCGGCATCTCCCATTTCCTTGGCGAGCGCACCAACCAGATCTGGCCAGATCCAAATCCAAGGACCCCATGGCGCGCCAGACAGCGTTTTTCCCCACTGAGCAAGGAGCATCTCGGATAGCACTCGCGCTCTCGTTACGTGGCCAGCTCTCGGTCGCAGAGCCGTGGCCGCGCTGTTGGTCGCCGACCACCGTGCGAAACACAGACAGAGACGCACGGGGCCGGGCGCACGTCGTTGGTGGGGACGGAGCACGGGAGTACGGGACCGCGCGCACGTTACCCCCACCCCGTTTTGCTGGAGGATAAGGGCGAGCCCGGCTCAGCCGATACGGGCGCGAGCGTACCGGCGGCATAGGCAGCCAGCCAGCGTACGTGGACGTTCGCCGCGAGGTGGTTTCGCCAAGCCGGACCGCCGGCGTCCCCGTTTGCCTTCCGCGGCGTGAGCACCGATCCCCTCACAGGCAATGGCGAAGGAGAAGCGTTCCTGAACCCACGAGCCCACGACCAGGAAGAGAATCCGCTCACGTATAAGCGGAGTTGCGTGTCCGGACGGCCGTGTATGCAAAAGGTGGAGATTGATTGGTACGTGACTCGGAGTTCCTATCTATCTGCACGGACGTGTCAATCATCACGAGTTTTAAAGAGAGTTCATGGTTTCTCCCTCGCCTCCGGCCACCACACGTCCAGTCCACGCCGCCAGCGCCCAACAAACCCGTTCCTTTCGTCTACCTGTCCGCTCCGCCCTGCTCGACCCATCCATCCATCCGTAGCACGTACTGT
Source organism: Triticum aestivum (assembly GCF_018294505.1). Classification (NCBI taxonomy): domain Eukaryota; kingdom Viridiplantae; phylum Streptophyta; class Magnoliopsida; order Poales; family Poaceae; genus Triticum; species Triticum aestivum. The sequence continues at coordinate 360,981,150 of NC_057808.1, read as the reverse complement.
ACCGCACGGAACCGCATCGCACCACTCGTTGCTGGGTTTTTCTACCCCCCATGCGGCTCCGGGCCTCCGGCTAGGGGGCCATTTCCGCCCGGAACCTGCTGAAGTTCTATGTTCCCGTGGTCCTTGCGATCAGCAGCTCGCCGCTTGGCTGCCGCCACACGCGCAGCAGCCTCGGCTGCGGTGGCGGCTCGATCACCTTCACCGGCACCGTGGCAAGAAAGGCCGCCTGCTGTCGAGGATAGAGAGGAGCACCAGCAGCGGGCCGCCGTGTGGGATGATGATCACCGTCGACCTCGCCGGTGAGCGTGCTAACTAACCTTGTGTTGTGATCAAGAAATGTTGTCATGTTCAGTTCAGGGACATTTCTATCTGCTTCGCAATTGATCGCGTGCTTGTCTGGCTACCGACTGCCCAATGCCCAGCTCGTTCCCTTCTCGACGCTCTCGTGCTGATTGATCGAGCTAGCATCCATCTGCTCCTTTTGCCGACAAATAATGATCATACGTTGCTAATGAGTGTCGACCGCTAACTACTCCGAGATAACAACATTAACAGGCAGTAAGTCTGCACAAACCAACATTAACACACTACTAACACGTAGGTTGACAAGACAGTGATCCAGTATTCCAGTGGACACAGCCCAATTATTCATTATTCCACTGTTCATGACGCGTCGGCAGGCAGCAACTCGATAAGCCATGGCCGTGGGCCCAGGAATCAGAAAAGGCCACCAAGCCACACACGGCACCCACTCCAACTTCTGCGGAATCCAACGGCGAGGATCGTCCCATCAGAGCAAACCAAGGGACAACCGCCCAAGACGTCACCCACCAGCACACTCGTACAGCTGTACTCCTTCCTACGAGTCCCCCTCCACTAATCTAACCATCGACGCTTCCGCCGCTCAACGGCCCAACGACCCTAATTTATTCCCACCTCCGCGCCGCGCCGCACCGCCCGGGCCTCGGTTTCTCCGTCGCATCGCCGTCGTGCCCTCCTCGGCGCCCCCGTAAAAAGCCTCGGCCATCGCCGCCCCTCCTCAAATGCCCGAGACCCCCACGACCCCTTCCGGCGCCTACCCGTCCACACCCCATGGCCCCCAGTCTCCTCCGGCCCGCCTCCCCGTGCCGCCCCCTCGCGCCGCCCCCCTGCGCCGCCGGCCCCGGCCGGAGCCGCGGCACCGTGTCGGTGAGTGTGACTCCCCCGTCTCCCCATTTCCGGGGCTTCCGCGGTTCCGTTTTGCTGATTCGTGGCTTTTCCTGGGGGTGCGGCAGATCGGTGATTCGACGGCGCGCGGCGTTACCCTGAGGGCGGCAGGATCTGGACGGTGAGTTAGTTATCCTGTCTGTGGCGTGAGCTTTGTAGCTTTGTTGCTTTGGATAACTGGCCAGACCGCAGAATTATCTGCGCCGTCCTGAATTTCTGCTATGATATGTTTTTGCTGCTCTTGGCTCTCTGTCTGGGTGGTGATGCCGTGCACAAATTAGAAGTTTTTAGAGTAGTGTCTGTGTGTTTATGTGGAGCTGCTGTGTTTCTGGGTGCATAGCTCTGTAGCTTGCATGCAAGTGTTTTTACGGGTTAATTTAGCTGGCCTCTCTTATTCTCGGTGTCACTAGTTTAGTGTGCATGTCTCTGTTCTTCATACTATTTCGTCAGTGTTATGGAAGATCGAAAGAGATCCAAAATTGGGGAATAATAAATCTCGGCATGTGCTATTCTTTTTTAAGGAAGGCAGTGGTGTAATTATGCAACTTTGATTAATGTTTTCTGTCGCACTGATATATGATTCAAATTGTAATTTGTAGTGATGCACTGTTTTCCTCTGGGAAACATTAAGATAAATTAGGTGGGCATAGTTCACTACTGCCCTGGGCTATACTGTACTGTAGCATTTTAAATTACATCTTGGGACTGTTAGTCATGGATTCCAATTGTCAATATGCTAATGATTAGTTCCAGTTTAGCCCTTTAAGTTGTACTACAAATGTTATCTCTCTTTCACTCAAACAAGCATAGAATTGGGGCACACATTTTGGTTTGTTGAGTATTCTCGGCTGGTTAGTCGATTATGCTCACAACTGTGTAGTGCTATCTCTGAAAGCGAAATGAAATGCTAACATATAAGCAATGCAGTAGGCCTGAAATGAACTTTTTGTCAACTTAACGTGGTGCTGGAAAACACTGAATTTTATGATTTGCCCACTTGATATTAAGAGCATGATTGGTTTGATGTCAACAGTAGGCAAAATCAAAAGTTGCCAAAAGTTGATAACTTGTGAGATCAGCAAGAAAAGTTGCTAACCAACCAATCACTAGCCGGTATGCCAACTTTTGGTATCAAACCGATCATGCTCTAAATCTTTGATTTATCAAATGAGGAACATTCTGTTGTAGTATATTATGTCTCACAATAATAAAGTATATATCATCTGCAGGAGCGATTTCTCATGTGCTACAAAGGCCTCAGAAGATCATTCTGGCTTGACCCGACAACTTCTAGATTTTCAACATGATACTGTAGATGAGACGGATGGAGGATATGATCCATTCAGTCAACTAAAAGAGAGGTTCACGGACTTCAAGCAACGAAACTATGTGTAAGTCGATCATGCAGTACATAATGAATAATTCATTTTCATAAGTTAGATGAATATCTTTGTCGCTTAACGTCGCTGTATTTGTAACGTGGTCAGGGAAAATTTTACCAATTATCAAAAACTTGCTGAGCAGCAAACACCAGAGGTATAGCCTTGTCATGTTAATTCCAAATCTTCGTAATTTTCACTGTACTGTCCCTTATTTGTATTACTTTTGGTTTCATGTTCCTGTGTCCAGTTCATGGTGGTTGCTTGTGCGGACTCCAGGGTCTGCCCTACCAGTATTTTAGGGCTTCAGCCTGGTGATGCATTCACTGTCCGTAATGTGGCAAATTTGGTACCACCATACGAGGTATTACTAATTTAGCATATCTTTATGTTTTATTAAACTTTTAAAGCAACGCACTTTCTATTGTGGAAGTTCTGATAGTAAATAATGTTGCAATATAAGCATGGAGCTTCAGAGACTACTGCGGCACTAGAGTTTGCTGTCAACTCACTTCAGGCAAGAATCTTTTTTCATATGGCTTTCATTTTTCTTTCCTCCCATGCATGTGACAGATCATTTGTAGCGAAGTATCCAGTATTGAAACAATTGTGTTCCTTTGTTCAGGTGCCTAATGTGTTGGTGGTAGGTCATAGTCGTTGTGGTGGCATCCAGGCACTAATGAGCATGAAAAGTAAGAAAGACGATCGAAGCTCTAGGTACAATTCTCTTCCCATTTCTCCTTTAGAGATTCTGTATTTTGTACTTTTACATGATGCAAGCCTGGTTTGTTTTTATTGAACAGAACCTTTATCAGAGACTGGGTCTCACTTGGGAAGAGTGCAAGATTAAGCACAGAAGCAGCAGCTGGAAATTTGAGTTTTGAATCACAGTGCAGACATTGTGAAAAGGTGATTTTGTTCATATCAGTGTGATGCGTGATTGCAAGAAGTAGGAACTGTCTGAAAACATTGTTTCCAGAGTAGTGCATTGGATTAGTCTCTTGCATGGCCTTATTTATTCCATGTCATCTCAAGATGTTAGGCAATTTTCACTCAAGGTTACTTTCTTGGTTGAGTTCATATGCATTCAAGTTTTGGAATTAGATACAGTGGTTTTGTAGCTCTACATGTCAAAATTTTCTCGACATGCATGCCAAATGGCTATTGTTTCATATGTTTGATCAATGTACGGTTCCATGAACTTCGAGCATGTGAGATAGTTGAACCTAGAGGCATGTCTACCTATTATCTAAAGTGGAAGCATCGTCTGACATTGAATAAATTGTTTGATGCAGGAATCAATTAATAGCTCACTGTTGAACTTGTTAACATACCCTTGGATAGAGGAAAGGGTGAAGGAAGGGAATTTGAACCTTCATGGGGGATACTATAACTTTATAGATTGCACATTTGAGAAGTGGACATTAGTGTACCGTCCAGGGCTGGAAGGTGGCAGCAAGTATGCCATAAAGAACAGGTCTACCTGGTCTTGATCAATGAACAGGCATTACTTATACTCTGGTAAAGTTCACTCTGCTTCCTGTGGTTAAGCATGGTTTTACTCTGCCATTTTGCTGCTGTTTTCATTGCAACTTGCTCCAGGTGGTATTGATATTGAAACTCTTTTCACTGCAGAGGAATAAAACCGCAATGGAGTAAAGTTCGACACAGCGAACAATACATTATTACGAAAGTAAAGTCTGTAAACTGCCGGGACAAAGCGAATTCAATCCAGTTGCTATGCGTTTTCTGTCTAGAATCGTGAAAGGGCGGCTAGTAAAACTGCAAAACCATAGTCAAACGAAACGATGTGTAATGCTGCCACATTTGGCAGGCCTTGTGTTGTAACATCTGTATAATGTCCATGTATCATTGTAACAATAAGATACAGCCTTGTAATGTTTGTTTTATCAGTGTATAATTATTTGAACGCATGTGTGACTCAAATAAGCAAAACTGTGATGCAATGCTATTTTGAATCTGTACTGCTTCATTTGTTGGATGATAACATCCCAAATATTGTAGTAGCTCATCTCCATTCCTATTTATTTGTATATCGGGAGGTTTCTGTTATCTGAGAGCGATATTTCTTGCCGCCTTTTCATGACTCTGTACTGCTAAGATTCCAAACGGTACTAGGCGACTGTTCTGCTATCATTCATAATGCTGCATCAGCAACTCTCTGTTCTACAGTATATCACTGGCAAACAAACAGCAACCGGTTGATGTGTTAAATCCAGAGGCTACTGTGCTGACATTTGTCTAAATTTCTCTCAGTGCCTGTACTTTCACACTGCCATTACAGAACCTGAAGGACATGATTCAGTGATTGCAAAGCCAGCTGAACGGGAAAACACAGATCAAACTAAATTCTGTGATATACTTATAAGCCTACTAATCCTACAGGTTGATACACGCTTGTGAAGCAAACATGGTGGCGCAGAGCATCATCGTGTCACTAGCTGCCTAAACCCTGGGAGATGAGCGCCGAGAAGCACTGCCTCTTGTAGCCCTCCACGGCGAGCAGCTGGTCCTCCCGGGTGAGCAGCACGGCGCGGAGCGCCGCGTGCAGCGCCGGCCGGGACGCGCCCGCCGCCTGCCCGGCCTCCAGCTCCAGGACGCTCCGCGTCCTCCCGCCGACGGTGGCGATCTCCGCGCGGACCGCCCTGGCGCTGACGGAGCGCACGGCGCGGCCCAGCTCGGACATGAGCCCCGGGCGGTCGGCGCAGCACACCCAGGCCCGGACGCGCTTGGCGCTCTCCCGGGCGTCCCAGCGCTCCTCCTCCACGCCCACCTCGTCGCTCTCCCCCGGCACGGCCACGCCGGCCACCGCGCCGCCGTCCGCGTCGCCCCGCAGCTCCCGCACGTGCCGCACAACCTCGCCGAGCAGCGCCGCCTTGTCCATCTGCGCGCCGTGTCCGGCTCAGTCGGCATCATCAGCCTACCGATAACTCTGACGAGCATGGGAAGTAGCGAGCTTACCTGGGAGGCCGACGGGAGGAGGCTGCGGAGCGTGGCGAGGTGGGTGTTGATGCGCTGCCGCCGCTTGCGCTCCGCCTCGCTGTGGCTCCTGCTCGTCCGGGCGCCGCGGACCGGCGGCGAGCGCTGATCGTCCATCTCCGCCTCCGCCTCCTCCGGCTCACCGCTCCGTGTCGGCAGCACCATCTTGGACTTGGAGCCGTTTGAAACGACCGGGAGGCGGGAAGCCGGGGCGTTAAATAAGGGTGGCGCCGACACGCGCGGCTTTACCGCGTCGGGCGCGGTCGCTCGACGGTGTCCCGATCCGCGGCGCCGGTCGGGCCGAGAGGAGCTACGCGCGGCACAAAAGCTGCGTCCGCGCGTGACGCCCTGCTGACCTTGCCACTAACTCCTCGGCGCCTTTTTACCCCCCGTGTTAGAGAGAGGGTGGTAAAATTGAAAACGAACGAACGAGCGATCGATCAAACGACAGCGGCGACTGCAGCTCATATACCATGTCGCCTCTTTCCCGCGTGACGTGCAACTATTTGTGATGGACGGATGCCGCTTTTGCCGGGCCTTTGGAACGTACGTGCGTGGTAATTCTGTCCGACGGGTCGACGGCGGTGAAAAAGTGTCGGCGAACAAAACTCCACTGTTTCTCCTTTAACGCCGGCGCTACACCACCATCAGATAAACGGTGCGCGTACCGCGGCCAGTACATGTGCATTGTGTTGTGCGTGACCGATTGGCCGATGGACCCTGCGGGATATACTGCGTGTCGGGGATGGACAGCCAAAGACGAGCGAGCGGTCAAAGGCCCGATGATTTTTTTCCCGGTAAAAACGTCCAGCAAAAGGGACGGGACGGACGGACAGATGATGCCGTGCCCCCTCCCGCCGTAACAACGGGCGCTGCAACGCGCCGCCGCTTTAGGTTACAAGGGAATCAGGGGAAAAGCTACGCTCATGATCCACGTCCGCGTCGACGTAGTGCGCCATGCGGCGGCACTGTGAGGACTCGTGGTTCTCTCCGGGGTCCGGCCGAGCGGGCGGGCCGGCGAGAGGCCCGAGAGGGGAACAACACCGTCGGGTTCATCGGCCCCCCGCCCTTTTGCTCCGTGCTGGGCTGACACGCGGTCGATGTAGCGCAACAGGGACGGCGTGTGCTCCGGCTGATCCTCCCGCTGCCCGCCTTCAATGAATGGCATGCAGGGTCGATCGATCCATTGATCGGCGCATATGATCGGTCTGTACGTGGAAGGAGCGGCATCGTGCTGCATGCGATTGACGACCGACAGGCTTTGTGGTTTGCAGGCGGTGATCGCGTCGTCGCTCGTCAAAGGGAAGACAGCGCAGCGGCCCATGCTGACTAACGTTGGTACCGCTGGCGTGTGAAGGCTTATCCGAGGCTAGTTCATCGACAGGATGCTTCCAAAGGTAAAATTTCGTGTTTTGACCCTTTTGACTAACAAATCCAGGATCTGATCCCTCTTTAAATTTTTTTCAGAATCTGACTTTTTTCCCTACTGCCAGGGGGGTGGCGGTAGGTTTGGACGTCCTACCGCCATGGGCTATGGCGGTAGGTACCTTGACGGCGACTGACGGCCGTCGGCTCATGCTGACGTGGAAAAGGGCCTACCGCCATGGGCCCTGGCGGTAGGGTACTCCTCCAGCACCTCTGGCGGTAGGGTCCTAGGAGGTGGATAAGGGTGGGAGGGGCCCCACCACCACTCTTCTTCCCCACTCATCTTCTTCCCCGTGCTCAGCCCCTCCCCCCCTCACAAATCCCCCTAGATCCCATCCGTTTGCTTGAGATTTCACCGGTGGATCCGGAGTATTTTCATCACCCAAGGTACCTCCCCCATTTCCCCTCCTTTTGATTGGTTGAGATCTTTGTTTTGTGTGGATTTGGTTAATTTATTGCAAACCCTAGGTGTTGATCTTGTTGTGTGCATTTATGACACATTTATAATGCATTTATGCCAAGGGTTAGGGTTATGTTAGGGGTTAGTGTTAGGGTGAGGGTTAGGGTTATAGTGGTTATGTTGGGGGTTAGGGTTAGGGTTACGGTTAATGGTTAGGTTAACTCGACTATGAATAGTAGTTATTTGTCCAATTTGTGCAAAATTTAGTTTATTTGTCCATTTTAGTTGGTTGGATGACATATATGGATTGATTTTATTGTTTCCAATTTTCTTAGATGCATAAGCTCGTAAATGTTCATTATTTGGACAAGACGACATTTATGCTTGGAAATGACAATGAAGGGGAAGAGGCTATGGTTTTCGACACAAGTCCAAGCTTTGATAATCTTGTAGTTAAAATGAGAAGCGTCTTACATTGGAATGACCCAGGTTAAGCTTATTGAGAGGTATGACGTTGGATTGGGAGTAAAGTCCCGATTAAAGAGTATGCCCATCACCTCCCAATTGCATTGGAATGTGTACAAGGACAAAGTAGACGCATCACAAGACAAGTCTCTTCAGATATTTGCCACAAAGGTTGATCCTCCTCCTCCCTTGCAAATTGATTTGAACCGCAATGCATCCTCCCCAATACATGATGATAGTGCCGAGGTGTATATCCCCAATTGTTCTAGCCAACCACCAAGTAGCCAACCCAATGAAGATCATATCAATGCTAGCGCCATAGTACTCCGAGTTGATGCTATTCCTCATGTTGAAGAAGATGCTAGTGGTCATGTTGATGATGATGCTATTGTTGCTCAAGAGGATGCTTACGCGGAGAATGAAGAGATTCATTACAATCCCATTGGTAACTTGGATGTCATTGTGCGGCAACAAGACATGGACCGTACCCTTCCTTATAACCGTATGTGTGGGTATAACTCGGATGACGAGGGTCCGGAGGAAGAATTGGATGAGGATGGGTTGACTGCGCAAGAAAATGAAATCTACAAGAAGGTGACTGGCAAGGAGAGAGGGTCGCCGTTGTTTAGGGATATGAGTCTTGCGGACAATGCCGTTGTTGACGGTGGGCTGAGATTCTGGTTGTTTGAGCCAACACCGTGCCCCAAATTCAGTGATCCTCGGCCAGAAAATGAGGATGAAAATGCTCATTTGAAGAAAGGCATCAAGTTTGGTTCTTTGGTAGAGTTTAAGATATGGTTGTGTGACTACGCCATTAGGAACCATAGGCCGTTTGTTGTTGGTCATTCAAATCAAAAAGTTCGGTACACAGTCATATGTGACCAAGAAGGTTGCAAATGGAAGGTCCGCGGTAGAAAAAACAAAGAAACTGAGCAATGGGTGTTGAAGAGTCATGTTGGCACTCACACGTGCGTACCCCCGGACAAGGCCGACCGAAGCAAAGGACACTGTCAACTCACGTCTGAGTAACTAGGCTACAAATCAAATAGCACATGATCCAACTGTGAAGGTCAAGTTTCTCATGACTTCGATTGAGGAACTATTTGGATACCCGGTCAAGTATGGGAAGGCATGGATGGCCAAGGCAAACGCTATTAGGATGTTGCATGGTGATTATGAGGCCGCATATAATATTCTGCCCAAGATGTTGGCAGCCATTGCTCATCGAAACCCGGGCATGCGCCATCGGGTGGAGTCAATTGACGGAGTGTTTCGTCATGCCTTCTGGAGCTTTGGACAATGCATCGAGGCATTCACGTACTGTCAGCCGGTCTTGTCTATAGATGGTACATTCTTGACCGGCAAATACAAGCAACATGGTGGAATGCTTCAACAATGTGTTGAAGGGTGTCCGTTCCTTGCCGGTGACCGCAATACTCAAGTACACCTTCATCAAGCTCAACGAGTACTTCCTAAAGCATCTGAAAGCACGACCAAGTGGATTGGCGAAAAGATGGACTATCCATTCAAGGTTCAGGATTGGTTGTTGCATCAAGCGTGCAAGTCTTCTAAACAACAAGTGATCAAATATAATGAAAAAGAAATGATCTATCAAATCGATGAGCTGGGTGGGACAACAAGGGACGGTAGGTCTTATGGTGGAGTTGGTTACGGGGTGCACATCAAAAACCGTTGGTGCTAGTGTGAGAGGCCACACAAGTATCATTGGCCTTGCTCGCATTTGATGACCGCAACACGGGCAAGAAACTTGCCCGTATCCGATGGCACAACGGTGCGGTTGCACGAGTTCACATTGGAACGAACAAGGTTGACATGGGCGCCTCAGTTTAATCCTTTCCTTGATGCCTCACAGTGGCCTGAGTATCATGGGCCAGACATTGTGCCAGATCCCGCACTCATGGTGCCTATGAGGGGAAGAACAAGAAAGAAGAGGTTCAGGAGTGACATGGATGATCTAGCTGGATACACCGGAATGAAGCAATTTGGTAGTGGTCATTTCATGGAGGCACCAGACACCAACAATTGTGGAGAATGCAACGAAACAGGACACAACGTTAGGACATGCACGAAGAAACCTAGAACCAACACGGGCACTAGTCAAACACGTGGACGGAGGACTAACCTTGGAGGGGGCCGTGGCCGTGGAGGAAGGACTAGCCTTGGAGTGGGCCGTGGCCGTGGAGGAAGGACTAGCCTTGGAGTGGGCCGTGGAGGGGGCCGTGGCCGTGGAGGAAGAACAATACTTAGAGGGGGTCGTGGATCCGGTGGTTCTAGGACACGTCGGGTTGATAGGGGAAGGCCTATCGACGTGTTGCTCAATCCGGATGGTTGAAATAATGTGAATGGTACTACTTTATGTTCATGTGTTGATATATTTGCCTCTTTACATGTCAATGTATTCATATTTTGACTTAACATCTTTAATTGCTGTAGGCATGGCTTCATCCGGTTCCATGACGAGGCCACCGTGTGCTAACCAAGAAGACATGCCGCACAAGTGGGGAACGCATCTTTGGACAAGGTCAAAGAGAAAGATGTGAAGATTCCGCCATGTTGGTGTGGAGATGTTTGTAAGGTGAAGGTGTCCACCGACTGGAAGAAGTCATGGACGGAAGGAAGGAGATATTTTGTATGCCCCAACTATGCTTATGATCGTGCACTTCCAACTCACGCCTATGACCAATCACCGGTATGCTACAGAAGTAACATGTTACTCTAAAATGTGTGTCAACACTAACATCCATTTTGTAAGCAGTCATCGCCTCCTCTATGCAAGTACTTCACATGGATAGATCATGAAGTGCCAAAATATGTCCAAAAGGACCAATATGACGATTGTCTTAGGCGCCAACGGCTGTTCGAAGAAAGGTTTCTAAGAGGCTTGGAGGATGAGCGTCGTCAGAAAGAGATGATGGAGCGGAAGCAACGCGAGGAGGAGAGGGCACGCTAAGCGAAGCTTGCTCATGAGGAGGAGAGGGCAAGAAAGCTTGCAAAGGCTCGCAAGGCACAAGAGGAGGATGAGGCACGTGACAAGAAGGGGAAATGGCCCTGTATGACTCAGTAAAGCCTTCGCTTCGGTGGACTCGTCATGTAACAAGATGAAGCCATGCCACATTTATCATTTATCATGAACTATGTAGTACTAAGGCAAGAAGCCATGTGTCGTGAACTTGTCGTGAATGAATTTTCCATTTGTATTGAATTTGGTGTGGAGATGTTTGCAAGGTGAATTTGGTGTGTAGATGTTTCAGAACTATATTTTGTCAGCAATTTATGTGATTTGTCAGAAATTTATGTGATGATTTTTATTTATAAACTGTTGTACTCAGATGAGGGATAGAATAGAGGAAGTCCTCTGTTTTAAGCCTACCGCCACACACCCTCGCGGTAGGTTGTTGGACCCTACCGCCAGGGCCCATGGCGGTAGGGGGCGGCATAGTTTCTGTTACAAAGAAAACCACCCCCTTGGCGGTCGGTAGGTTGCTGAAACCTACCGCCAGAGCCCATGGCGGTAGGGAGCGACATAGTTTCTGTTACAAGAAAATTCACCCCCTTGGCGCGGTAGGTTTCAGCAACCTACCGCCAGGGTTTGTGGTGGTAGGGTTAAAAACAGAGGAAGTTCTCTGTTCTGCCCCTCATCTAAGGCCAAATCTAAAAATATACCCACTTCTATCAAATATTAGAATGATCATCTCGCAAGCACATACATAACTCAACTCAACATAGTTCATTATATCCACGAATAACACATGTTCAAACTAATTAAAACATGAGCCGGTTCGAATGACATCGGTTGAAACTAATAGCTCAAGCTCAGCGACACATTTTCTAAATAGGTAACATATTTCTCATACTTATCAGACGTTCAATTTGATCATCACGCGCTTGATTACGCTTCAGTTGAAAGTCGGTGTTCTGCCCAATGACCCAACACACCATTCGTTTCGCGGAACCAGGCCCATGCAGCACGGCGGGCTGGATTCTCTAACACGCCTTCTTTGATTGCCCATCCTATGACCTGGCCGGGTTTCCTCAAGTCCATCTCACGGAATTCTTCTTTGCTCGCAGTGAACGCAATCTCAATTGCCAAAGCGTGTCTGCAAGCATATTCCCGGTCTTGCAGCTCATCAAGCATCCTCTCTTTCTCGTTCACAAGATTTCGAAAAGCTTTTTTCTCCTTAGCATCAGAAGGTTCCTCGATAACGTGATACTTGCTGAAATCCTTCATGGCCGCATTTGCCCCATCACAACTCTTCAACCATGCTTCACATTCCCTCTTCAAGCAATGGTGTCGCTCCGATATGAGCTTCTCACACGCTATGTTCATAGTCATGGATCGAATGTCCATCCTACATGAATATACGGGTTTAAGATGACATAGACCAAAACACACAAAAAATTCAATGGAGTACAACACTTGGTTACTTGATATGACATAGAACACGAAGTTCTTAATGAGTTCAAATGTTAAGGGTACAAGTCATAGTAGTTCAAATGACGACCAAGCAAAGGGTACATGTCATTACAATCCAAATGACAAAAATTACATAGCCTCATGCAATTCTATTTGGCGTACGGTCCCGGGTTGCAACAAATAACATCATTTATTTCTTTGACCCATGCCCAACGAGAAGCCTGCTTCTCGTCCGACGAGAATGGTTGGCGAACTAACCAATCAATGACCTGGCCATGATTTCCCATGTCTATCTCAGCATATTCTCCCCTTGTCACACACAATGCAATTTGCATTGCAAGATCACACCTACATTTTTTTCCGCCGTCTTGAGCTTGGTCATCTTCCTCTCCTTTTTTTGATAAAATTTTCGGAATGATCATGAGTGAAATAATAATGTGAAAAGGCCCTACACGCCGCATTCAACGCATCAATGGCTTCCATCCATAAGTTCATCTTTTCCTCAATCAATTTGCGTTCATGCTTCGTCGCCGCCTCAGCAGAAGCTTCAAGGAAAACGAACGGTGCCATCCTACATTTTGATAAGTTGCTATTAAAGTGAACTTAGGTTTAATTGCTTTCTTAAGCCTAACCCAACCCCAATTATGTACACTAATACTAGCACTAGATCTAGGTACACAAATAATTCTACAAACAATTCTAGGCACATCATACATAAGGAAATCACAAACATAACCCTAAATGGATCATAGTAATTGATTTGACCACATGAGCTAGGGTTTGCAACCAAATGAGCAAATGCAAACTAAACAAAGATATCAACCAATCAAAATGAGGGGAAATGAGAGAGCTACCTTGGGTGATGAAAATGGTAAGAATCCATGATACGTCTCCGTCGTATCTACTTTTCCAAACACTTTTGCCCTTGTTTTGGACTCTAACTTGCATGATTTGAATGGAACTAACCCGGACTGACGCTGTTTTCAGCAAACTTTCCATGGTGTTATTTATGTGCAGAAACAAAAGTTCTCGGAATGACCTGAAACTCCACGGAACATATTTTTGGAAAAGATTAAAAATACTGGAAGAAGAATCCACGTCAGGGGCCCCACACCCTGTCCACGAGGGTGGGGGGCACGCCTGCCCCCCTGGGCGTGCCCCCTGCCTCGTGGCCCCCCTGACGCTCCACCGACCTCAACTCTAACTCCATATATTCACTTTCGGGGAGAAAAAAATCAGAGAGAAGGATTCATCGCGTTTTACGATACGGAGCCGCTGCCAAGCCCTAAAACCTCTCGGGAGGGCTGATCTGGAGTCCGTTCGGGGCTCCGGAGAGGGGAATCCGTCGCCGTCGTCATCATCAACCATCCTCCATCACCAATTTCATGATGCTCACCGCCGTGCGTGAGTAATTCCATCGTAGGCTTGCTGGACGGTGATGGGTTGGATGAGATCTATCATGTAATCGAGTTAGTTTTGTTAGGGTTTGATCCCTAGTATCCACTATGTTCTGAGATTGATGTTGCTATGACTTTGCTATGCTTAATGCTTGTCACTAGGGCCCGAGTGCCATGATTTCAGATCTGAACCTATTATGTTTTCATGAATATATGTGAGTTCTTGATCCTATCTTGCAAGTCTATAGTCACCTACTATGTGTTATGATCCGGCAACCCCGAAGTGACAATAATCGGGACCACTCCCGGTGATGACCATAGTTTGAGGAGTTCATGTATTCACTATGTGTTAATGCTTTGGTCCGGTACTCTATTAAAAGGAGGCCTTAATATCCCTTAGTTTACGCTAGGACCCCGCTGCCACGGGAGGGTAGGAAAAAAGATGTCATGCAAGTTCTTTTCCATAAGCACGTATGACTATATTCGGAATACATGCCTACATTACATTGATGAATTGGAGCTAGTTCTGTGTCACCCTATGTTATGACTGTTACATGATGATCCGCATCCGGCATAATTCTCCATCACCGATCCAATGCCTACGAGCTTTTCATATATTGTTCTTCGCTTATTTACTTTTCCGTTGCTACGGTTACAATCACTACAAAACCCAAAAATATCACTTTTGCTATCGTTACCGTTACTTCCATATTACTTTGCTACTAAATACTTTGCTGCAGATACTAAGTTATCCAGGTGTGGTTGAATTGACAACTTAACCGCTAATACTCGAGAATATTCTTTGGCTCCCCTTGTGTCGAATCAATAAATTGTTGGGGAACGTAGCAGAAATTCAAAATTTTCTACGCATCACCAAGATCAATCTATGGAGTAATCTAGCAACGAGGGGAAGGGGAGTGCATCTACATACCCTTGTAGATCGCGATGCGGAAGCGTTGCAAGAACGCGGATGAAGGAGTCGTACTCGTAGCGATTCAGATCGCGGTTGATTCCGATCTAAGCACCGAAGAACGGTGCCTCCGCGTTCAACACACGTGCAGCCCGGTGACGTCTCCCACGCCTTGATCCAGCAAGGAGAGAGGGAGAGGTTAGGGAAGACTCCATCCAGCAGCAGCACGACAGCGTGGTGGTGATGGAGGATCGTGGAAATCCCGCAGGGCTTCGCCAAGCACCGCGGGAGAGGAGGAGGGAGAGAGGTAGGGCTGCGCCAAGAGAGACCGAAAAACTCATGTGTTGGGCAGCCCTAGACCTCAACTATATATAGGGGGGGAAGGGGGCTGCGCCCCCTCTAGGGTTCCCACCCCAAGGGGTGGCGGCCAGCCCTAGATCCCATCTAGGGGGGTGGCCAAGGGGAGGAGAGGGGGGGCACCATTAGGGTGGGCCTTAAGGCCCATCTGGACCTAGGGTTTGCCCC